>NC_056735.1:681617750-681640250 GCF_019279795.1 Protopterus annectens
ATATGGGTTTGGGTGGCTTATAGGATTTTTGTGGCTGCAATTCAATTTTGCAGTTTTCTGAGTTATGTTTACTTGAACAGAGCTGAATGGAAATTGATCATAAAATTCTGCCAGTATATATGGCAGGCAAAGCTCTCTCCCTTACAGGGGATAACTTTTTGCAACTCACACCAAATTATATCTGATTCCAGACTTGCCACACCTACAGCTGCGAATGTTTTTCTGTATCTACCCCATTTATCCTTACTTTTTTTCTTCTACATCCTTAAACAATCTATCATAATTAAATGTGCAATGCCATGTGTGACATTTAAGTATTTCCTGTGGCAGAGTGCATTTCCACCATTGTAAGAAGAAAACTTATACAACCATTGAACATTAATATATCAAGGTTTTGCATCATTCTGTTCCATTAATCTTTTGGTGAAACCCCTCACCAAGTCCTCTGCATATACCCTTTTCTACTACATGATTTCTTTCTTTCTTTCTCATTTATTTTCTTTCTTTTGTCAATTCTTCATTCCTTTATTTATTTTGCTTCCTTCCCTGGTCATTTATCTGTTCTCTCTAATAACAGGTACCACATTATTTTCTGTGTTCACCAGTTTCTATATCTGCACATAAACCAAAGAGTAAGGAAATGAACACAAGGAATAATAGCAAAGTTACTTTTCCCCATAAAGTATACTTTCAGCAAACATTATTCTGGCTTCTTTTTCCCCTCTACATTGCCAGTATACACTTCTGTTTGTCCTTGTTTTCTACCCATCCCCTGTTGCAGTGGTGCTTCTTCAATATGGCTGCTGTATCCACTAGTGTACAAATATTTGTCACTGAACATAATAGCATCAAGTATAACTTCCAGTAAAAGCCAATATAATTTATGTGCCAGTGCTTTAGCTTTGACATGTTTCCTAGTATTTATTTTGACCATGTTAGCAGTTCAGGCACGCATGCAAAACAGCTGCTATGTTATTGGTCTCTCATCTGCAAACTTCTTCATGAATCCTTCTATCCTTTCACACTTGTTATACTGTTTTCTTTTACTTCCATTGAAATCTCTGCTCTTTCTTCTTGAAGACCTCTGTATTCTGAATTCTGTTTTTTTCTCTTTCAACCTACACTTTCCCCAGATTAATTGTGTCTTACCAATATGTATCTCTTCTCATGTTACCGTATGTTTGTATTTATGCATTCCATATATGCATCCCCTGTATCTGGATCTAGCTTCTTTATTACTTTGTAACATTGTTCTGTGCCCTTGCCTTCTCCAGCATAGACATCCTGACCTTCCGTCGTATCAAATTCATTTTTGCAGCATGCAGGTTCTTTATATCGGTTATGAGACAAGAGGAGGAAGGTGTAACTAAAGAATCCATATCTGCCCTTGTTGTAAGACAGGTGTGAAATATTTATAAAGTTCTCCATTTTCAAAATAATGCAAACTATTATAAATTAACTGTTAGTATACTAAAACTATAGCTATATTGGGAGTTTAAGAAAAGGGGATACAATAACTTGTATATGTATTCTAATGTTAATTGTTCTGCTTATAGTACTAGAAAATGTCATTAGATGATGCATCTGGTAAGGAAATACTGTAATGCACATGAATTTTGTAGCCTGTAAAAACCCAGTTAAATCTAGTTCAGGTAGATGAAACCATTCTTGCAACTGTTTCCTTGCAGTCCAGTTTGAATAATAAAATTTGAAAGTCATTAAAGGTTTTTGATGTTCCAAGGCATAACAGAAGATAAAATGGTGACACTGGATATTGCAGCTAGCTGTTAGTGAGAAAGGATTTGATTCATCTCGAGTTAATGGGGGTGAGGGTCAAATACTTGGACAGAGGAATTGAAAAATGTAAATCTTGACTACATTCCTGTCTTTCCTACTGATGTTTCCCACACTGCATTCTGCAGTTATCACTGTTAACATACAGCTAAGCTTTTGCACTAGGGATTTCATTTTGTCCACTTAGTTGATCTTGTATGTATCATGAACAAATTTCTGTTATTTCTAAAGCAGAATGGATTTGTTTTGCTCTGACTAAAAAAGGTAGTTGCTCATGTTTCTCATTTAATACAAGATGCACCCTGACTCTCTTGTACATAATAAATACAAGGAAAATATGTAGCAAATATGGGTATCTTAATAAATGTTACATACTAGAACCTCAAGGAAATATAATAAAATATATCAAAATCACGGGTCAACTGACAACAATACATTTATAGTCAGTCAGCGTCTCTGATTTTACTTTCAGTTGCTATTACTAAATAAACATGCTTTTAGAGCTGACCCATTACTCCTGAAAACGGTAGCATACAACTGTGTTTTAACATCAGACAGATTCCCTATTTGGGGCAGTCAGTATATAACACAACAGATTGCTAACAGGACCAAAAATTGACATATAAGATAATTGCATTTTACCAAATCTGGTTCTGATTTCCTACAGAGTTCTTTAAGCAGATGCTTCCTAGTGCTTCACAAAGGTGGTACACCTAGTCGTAGAAATCGGTGAAATATGACCTTTTACTAATGTCTGTTTTCTTTGATATTCACCATCTGGGTAATGTACCAGAAAGCATGACACATCTTTGATAATAGACTCTCCTGTGACCACCGCATTCTTCTACCTTGCACAACATATCCTTCATGTGTCATCCTTACCTATTATATTTTCCATAAGCAGTGATTTCAATAACATGTAATATACAATACACAAAACATACAAGGTATGAATTTTGTATTGGCTCAGGAGTGTGTATATTTCTGTCACTGGTGACTTAAGTTTGTATTTGTTTTCATATGATTTGTCACGTCAAAATATTATTAACATGAGGAAATTCTCCGCAAACATGTTCAGAGAATCCAGGAATATGTGTAGATTGTTATTGTTTCTCTTGCATCGGATCTAGGCCAAATAAGAGCAATATAACATTGAATAAAGACAGACCAAACCAGGAAAAAAATAATTTCCTTATTGATATACAAATTATAGAGAAAGAAATACCCCAGCTAAGTTTATGTACATGCATATACATGTTCTCTACATATAGTCTATCACCTGCATACATTAAAGTCTGTCAGCATTCATATTAGATCAGGCTTCTCACAAAATTAATGAAAAAAAAAACTTCTTAGCACTGAAGCAGTTATGAATAATCAAATAATCAGTAAAAATAGCATGTTACAGACCATTCAAAAGCTGTCTGCAAAGTACTCACCCACACAGATCATATTGTGATGTAAAGTGTGGGTGTAGACTGGGGTACTGCCACAATATTACAATACTAACAAAACGACAAGGATTGAAAAAGACAGCCAGTGTGCAATGTACAACCATGACTCCATGACTGGTTAAATTATTTTACAGGGGTTAGGCCAGTGACTTTGTAACCTCATTAGCTCAGTAAGGCCTCTGTATCCTTATTCAGGACCAAACAAGAAAATTGCTCTTTAAAGTTAAGACTTAGAAAATGTCATGCTTTAGATGAGAAAGGTTTAGCTTAACAAACTCTAAGATATGTGTAACTATATACTCAAACGTAGCTTCTGCAACTTCATTTATATATTCGATATGTAACTCTGCAGGTGGCCTGGCTGACCAGAATTACTACAAATGAAGTAAGTTAAATGGTGTGTGGGATATGCTTCTGTGCAAAGGCAAACTGTAATCGTTCAATTGGTTTGAGACTGTACTGATGCAAATCTCAACTACATAACAAGGTTCTTAGTTTTATAGGGACTACAGTAAATTTCTTTCGAGGTGTACTTGCTTTGACAATTCCCCTGTTCGACATCCAAAAAAGATAAATTTAAAAACACCTTGTGATCAAATGTTGTATAACTAAAGAGTGCAGTATCTTAACTGTATATTATTCTAGGCTGCAGTAAATAAAATGTAATCAAAACAGATGTCTTATTAAGTCGGTAGTGAGGCAATGCCTAGCTAGATGTGAAATCAGAGTGTCTGAATATTTTTATTTCAACAGCAGGCATGTTACATGATTACATGGTGAAACAGGTGGGTATTCCTTATAGTGGTATGGTACTAAAAATGTTGCAGCCATACCTATAGAAATAGCAATTTATAGTAATGAAAAATGACCCTCTAATTCAAAACATGTGATGAATGACCAGCTAAGAGCACCAGCAAGACCACCTTCCAGTTGTCCTTATCATGATATCTTGAAATGCATTTTCTAACATCTGCTGTCACCATAGCTCTCAACCAATCAGGGACAAATTTCAACAGAATCAGGGACAACTGCAGAGAAAAACAGAGACAATCAGGGACACTTTTAAAATATTAGTGCTATTAACTTGAGATTTTGACAAAATCAGAGCATATGGATGAATATACCTTTTCTGGAGCAAAGAAGTCTATATAACTCTTTTAATCATTGTCATTATTCAGTACATGCAATTCACCACCTTTTCTCCAAAAGTCAACTGTTTTAGGTGGGATTAAGAGGGACAGAGCTAAAATTTGAGTAAAAATCAGGGACAATTGAGAGGTATGTCTGTCACCTGAATGTGGGGTGCTTCCCAGAACCTTGGAAATACACCAGATTTAAACATTTCAAAATGTTTCTTTTCAAGGAAGCTAATCCTGCTGCCAGCTTGTGTGTATATATCTATTTTTCAAAAATTAGAGAAGGCATTCCACTTGTATGTGCATCTCTCCTAAAATATCAGAGAGGGCATTCCACTGGGAAATCTGAGAATTGCTAGAGAAAATATGTGAAACACAGGGCTGAGGTCCTGACTGCAACCCTGATGACACAGGTGTCAGACTATCTCACTGAGAGACTTGGATTGAATGCCTTGAGTCATTTTACCCATCCTAAGGAAAAATTCTCTGGATTAAGCCCACACTGAGGAGTGACATTTTGCACTTGGTTCTGTAAGGTTCAGTTTGACAGGGAGTGTTCAGTGCTTCAGTCTGGGAGGAGCATGAAATGTGGAAACACTCTCATATGCATCCCTCATGTAGCAGGCATTCCCAGATCCTACTGTCCAGAAAAGGATGACAAAGCAAGGCATTTATAAAAATTTGATCTGCTACCACTGATTGTCCAGCATCTCTTGACTGGTCTCCTTTTCTCACTTGTGGCCTAATTCAACTATTAACTAATAGGCAGATCCCATTGCATTGTTATTAGGGGTATTTTTTAACTTCTATACCTTCAAATACAACATCTTTTGAATGTCCATCCTAGACTCTTCCATCTTCTCTACAGCTTTTAAGTCCTTGCCAAGCATTTGCACTACCTCAGGAGTCATTATAGATGCTGCTGATACAATCATTTTCTGTAAGACAAACCAATTACAATAAAAACTAAAAAGACAGTACTACCTTTAACAAAGTTATGTATAATTTCAAAAGACGTCCCACCTAAAGAAATTCATTTCACAGTGTTGTATTCCTCCAAAGTAAATGCCATATGCTGAACTATTGCCTGGTGGTGCCATTGACTGCCAGCCAGAGAGCAGTCATAAAAGCCCATTAGTGCTAAGACATCCTTCACAGAATGAAATGGGGAAACCAGAAGCATGTCCTTCTCTAGCTACTTGTTTGTGCATTTTTTACAGCTGTTTTTCAGGAACCACTCTTTCCTCACTGTGGTGATTTGAGCACTGATACATCCAGCTGTGTGCACCTTTTATAAAGCTTAGAGACAAATAAAGCACCATTCATTTCTCACCCTGATTCTTTTATTCTGTTTTTTTCATAGTTCTGAACTTTTTCATTATTTTCATAAATTATATTGCATGCTTGTACAAAACTAATGAAAATGATACATTTGGACAAAACATAGAAATTAAAATAGCTAAACTAAATAGTACATTACATATAACTAAACATTGTATATCTCTCTCACATTCATCCATGTGCAGAAAGGCCCTTTTTTACAGAGTCTGAGAGCAGGAAAAAGGCGTGCTGCCTGGAAGGAGATGCACAACAGCCATGTTAACATAACAGCTATACTGTCCTCATTGTGAAAACAAGGACATGAGTTTTATGTAGAATTCTTAAGTGTGGCTACAGTAACTGAGTTTACTGAGCTACTTTAGCTGATTAAGCAGTAATACATCATTCACCTCTTGAATTATGCAATGAATAATGCCTGACTGATACAGAGAAATAATGAACTACCCAGCTGAGGGTCTCTCCACCCCTGGAAGGTCTGTTACTTTCTAGCAATCCTCACCTTCATGAATATTATAACGCTTAGTAAATGTGACATCCATTAGTTTTTTTTTGCATTTATTTTCTTAGATAGATAGATTATACCTATACATACATATATATATATATATATATATATATATATATATATATATATATATATATATATATATATATATATATATATATATATATATATATATATATATATATATATGGGATCCGTCAATATGTTCGAAGTTTCACTACTTCGAACCCCACCTCACCGAGTCCACTTGTTCGAAGTAGTGAAACTTTGAACATTGACTTCGGCAGTCACACTACAGCACGGAATGGGAATATTCCCTTTTCCCCACTGTAGTGCAATCTCGGAGTTGGTATATTTAAGTGGGGGGGGGCACAGCCACCCATATGGGGGGTGCAGGGGGGCTTGCCCTCCTGCAAAAACATGTTTTAATGTTTATTTTTTTGGGGGGTAGCCCAGGGAACTAGACTTCAGCGAAAGTGCACTTTCATTTAAGTGGACTTTTGCTGAAGTGTAGGGTATACTGCTCTATTTCTAAGAAGTGTATTTTCGATGTAAAGCAGTAGACCCATACATATATATATATATATATATATATATATATATATTATGTAAAATAGTTCCTAAAATAATGGAAACTTGGTTGAAGAAGAGAGGTGTATTGTATAAATGTGTAACATCCAGAATGTAGACATGTAAAAGTATAAGATTATAAATACATACATACACAGTTACACCCACACAAACACAGACACAGGCACACAAAAAAACAGGCACACACTCACAAACATGCAAAAGGAAGGTAGCAGGCTTCTATTAGTCTAGGGTTTAGGTGTTTAGAACGGTTTTTTAGAGGTCCTTTTTAAACTATTGGCAAGATAGTGAGTTGAACATGCTGTGTTATCTTTTCACTGTTTTGTTTATAGGGATTCTATATTTCTAGAATTATGCTTTCTTATTTTTTAATGCTCTTTATTCTTAATTAAATTTTTCTAAAATATTTCTTCTAAAAGTTCCCTCTAAGCCATCAAGATACAAACTGATTTAAGTGATAACTAGGTCACACTGAAATACTTTTCTACTTTTACAACATGGAGTCATATCCTTATAAATACTCTCTATAAATGATACTCACTTTGAAGTTCAGAGAACCACAAAATACGCATGACAGAGTGCTTACACCAGAGTCAAACCACTAAATGCTAACCGCTAACTAACAATTATTTGACACCTTTGACACCTACAGGTGTGTAACAGTGAATAATATACTTTGGGTGCAGAAGTTAGGCTGTGACAGAAAATAATACAGCAGTTATTATGAATTGGTCTGTCTGTCTGGTCTTCTCAGAGGCTCGTCTTCTGCGTCCTTCTGCGTGGATCTATGCATGCGCGCTGAAGGTTGTACATCAGGCCTGGCAAGCCGTACATAAAATCAACTGCCAATCATTAGCAGAATTGGAGACCGCTAGCCGGACCTTCTAACTGACTAAAAGAGGAAGACAAAAAAACAAACACAAACACAACAACAAAATTCTGTAATGGACATTTTTTAATTTTAATTTTTAATAAATGTAAAAAAAAAAAAGAATGAGATTTGAATAGAATGAAAGCTAATATACAATTATTAAAATTATTGCATTATAAATGGAGGTCTTCCTTCTTCCCCTTCCCTTTTTCATTTTATCAGCAGCACATCTGAGGAGATGCTTAAGGATAGCTGCAAACAACAACTGTAAATGAAAGTTTTTCAAAACCGGTTAAACATGTTAAGTCCAGTGGACGCAGGTGTCCTTATCCAGAGGACAACCTGGGACTAATGTCTAGGAAGTAACTTCCCCAGAGGTACACAGTGGGCAAATGGAGGTAGAAAGAATCAAACCCTGAACCTGGCTTAAATGAAACAGCTTGGAGCTTTAAGCCTTAAGCCTATGAGCTAACTGCCAGACCCAGCACAGCTTTATCTTCTCCTCAGTGTTAATGTCTCTGCATCATTTTAAGTGTTTGGAAATATATTTCAAATTTGTATGACTCTGGAATAGCATCATGATGACTGTCAAGTCAATATGGTTTCATTTTATACACAAGAGTTTTTTTCTTATATTATCCCAGAAGCGTGGAACATATGCTGTGGTCTGGTCTCTTACTGTCTCCTCTCTCTCTCTGTCCACTGATTTAAAATGAGAATATTTATTTATTTTACATTTATTTTACATTTGTTTACCGGGATAGTCCGACTGGATACATGTCCATTTTCAGCGGAGGCCCGGGGAGAAAAGCTCCACATAGACAAACTTACATAGATTACACAGAAGTTAGCAAACAATTATAAAAACAAAGTGATTATATACAATGGGTTAGTAGTGTTCCCTAGTAGGGACACACAATTCTCATGGACAGACTGACTCAGTATTTTTTTTGTTTGTTTTTTTTTTGCTTCTTTGACTCTCTCAGGCAAGATTGTCAACTTGTGTTTTTCAGTGACTCCTTTTATCAGAGGCATCTCTTTAACAACCTTTTATGGTACATTTGTATTTCAGGTTTGAATGAGTAGTTAACACAGTTGATTTCATTCAGACTCAGAATTGTAATTCCAGGTCTCCCATCCTCAGTTTATAGATGGGTTATGAAACTGCTCATCTGTGACTATCAACCTACACTGAAAAACTAACACAGAGGCGTACCCATACTGGATAAAAGGGGTAGACACCTCAGGCACAATGTGTTAGGGAGAGCAAGCAGTCATTATTGTATTACCAGCATTCAGAAATGAATGCTGTTATTTCATTTGCAGTCAGGACTCAAGCACATTAGCTTTCTGTATGTGGTATGTGGTTTGCTATAGTTTAAAAAGAAAAGAACTGGTAGTTTGGACATTTTCTCCTGAAGTATGAGAGGATCTTTTTTTTTGTGTGTTTCTCAACTTACAAAGTTGCTATCTACAGTTTGTGGCATTTTTCCCAAACCAGTATCTAGTTTTGTGCCCTAAGTGCACTTTTTATAGGTCTGTTCTTGTTGAAAGTATTGACATATTCTGGAACCTTTGTTGATTAAATGAAATTGTTTTGCATTAAGGCCTGCATGATTCACTGTTGTAACTGAGGCACTCTTTAAAACCACTGGTCATTTATATGGCACATCCCAGATTTATAGGTTCATAGGTTCATAGGTTCATACTAGGCTATCTGCCCTAGGGCATTTATAAGCCTAGCCAGAGTGTGTTTGGCTTTCGCCACCAATTTTAAATTAATTTTGCTATGCCCTTTTTCGAGGTTAGTATACTGTGCCTCTGTCTAACAGTGACACAGAAGTGATACCCGGGGTAAACCTACAATCTTCCATCCACTCATCAAGATTCCTCTTGAAGAGAGTCAATGAGGGACTCTGCCTAACCTGGACTGGGATTTTATTCCAGATTGAAGGGAGCCTCTGGGTTATGAATCTGTCCCTCCAGCTTGTCCTATTTATTTCAGTGCTGAGGTTCAAGTCTCTCGAGCGTGCAGCTTGATGGGATTTGGATTTTCTGAGGTGCAGCATGTCCATTA
Source organism: Protopterus annectens (assembly GCF_019279795.1). Lineage (NCBI taxonomy): Eukaryota > Metazoa > Chordata > Ceratodontiformes > Protopteridae > Protopterus > Protopterus annectens. The sequence goes on from NC_056735.1 coordinate 681,627,520, forward strand.
ATTCCAGGTTGGACATGGCTTTATACATCAGGCACAGATCACCTCTGAGCAGGCGGTATGCCACTGAGTAGAGCTGGAGTTTCTTTAACCGGGCAGCATATGGCATCTGTTTGAGCCCTTTGATCCTCTTGGTGAGGTACTTTTGGGGTCTTTCCAGTTGCTGCAGCTGTCTGGTAAAGTACATCCCAAATGGGGCATTGTACTCAATTATGGGCCTGATGAGGGATGAGTAAAGAGGCACAATGACCTCCCCTGATCTAGATGTGAATCCCTTCATGATTAGGTGGGCTATATAAAATGTTTTTCTAACCACTGTGGCCATGTGGTTGTCAAATGAGAGATTGCTATCAACTTGGGTCCCCAGGTCCCTAATTACTTCTTCTGTACTTAATGGATTACCACCTATGTGGTAATTTGTGGGCACTTTGTTTTTGCCAAAAGGGATGACTACACACTTTTTGGCATTTAGCTTGAGGCCATGGCTGTGGCACCAGTTGTCTGTTTCTATGAGGCCCTTTTGGAGGATGTTTGTGTCGGCTGGAGAGTCGATTATGGCGCCCAGTTTGCAGTCATCTGCAAACTTGGTCAGTCATAGTCCTTCCATGTTGGCCTGTACCTCAGAGAAATATATACCGAACAAGAGAGGTCCCAGGACTGAGCCTTGTGGGACGCCACTTGTAACTGGTTTGGAGCCTGACATGGCTCCAGCAATTCTAACTATGTGGGTTCTGTCCTTGAGCCAGTTTGCAACCCATCTAGTGACATAGGGATTTATATTTCAGCTGGAGAGCTTATCTATAATGCCCAAGTGGGGTATTGTATTGAAGGCTTTTGCGAGGTCCAGGTAGGCTGTGTGGACCACCTTCCCCTCGTCAATGGCCTTGGTGACTGTTTCAAAGAAATTTGCCAGGTTTAAGAGGCAGGATCTTCCCTTAACAAAGGCGAACTGGGTAGGATCCAGTGTCTGTAGGTCCCCAATATCTTTATTTATGAGGTCCATGATGATCCTTTCCATAGCTTTGCAGACCAAGCTAGTCAGGCTTATGGGGCAATAGTTTCCAGGATCTGTTGAGGCACCACCTTTGTGGAGAGAGACCACTGTTGCTGTACACCACTCTTTGGGTACATATCCTGTAGTAAGGCTGAGATTGAACAGTAGTTTTATGTTTGGGTTTAGCTCTTCTTGGAGTTCATGTAGGACAGAGCCTGGGACACTGTCTGGTCCCATTGATGCTGTGTTTTTGCTTTGGAGAGGGCAGCTCTTACCTGAGCATCTGAGATGTCAGGGGGGCAGCACTCTACTGGGATAGATATTTGCCCTTTTGGTGGGGAGGGGGCAAGAAGTTTGCGCTGAACCTGTCAGCTAGGATGTTGGCAATGTCTGTGGGTTCAGTGTATTTTTTTGTCATTTTGGACTAATTCTGAGCATATCTGGGAATTCCCACCCAGGTTCCTAACATAACTAAAGAAAGCCTTGTGATTATCCTTAGTGTCTTGTGCAATTTTTCTCTTGAAGCTGGCCTTAGACGATTTTATGAGTGCCCATAGTTTTTTGCTAATACTGATCAGAGATGCCTTCCCTTTTTGGAATTTTGCTCTATCATGTAGTAGCTTCTTCCTTCTATTGTATAGTTTGTTTATGGCTGGGGTCCACCAGACAGGACGCCTGCCTTTGGAGGATTGGGTCTTGGTTTTATTTGGGATTGCATGATCCATGCATTCCTGAAGGTGTTCATAGAATGCATTTATAAAGGATTCTGCGGTCTGGGCCGTATTTTCCACAGGCCTGGGGGCTTTGAAGGATTCCACCTTGGTTTTGAGGAGTGTGAAATTTGCTTTAGAGAAGTTTTTCACTGTGGTTTTCTGGGCAGGGGGTGGGGTTGGGATGTGAATATCCAGTGAGATTAGTTTATGGTCTGATCTTACCAGTGAGGGATACACTTCTGGTCTGGAGAATAGAGTCCCCATGTTGGTGATGATCAGGTCCAGTATGTTTTCCCCTCTTGTGGGAGTGGTAACAAGTTGCTCCATAGCATTTGAGTTTATAAATTCTAGGAACCTTTGGGTAACATGTTGTTCCATAGCATTTGAGTTTATAAATTCTAGGAACCTTTTATACCACAGACATTGTAATAAATTTGCAGAGTATTTTACAGATACCTTACAAACTCCAGTGATAAATGGATGTATCAGTCTGCTACTAGTGCAATACTTTTTCTAACTTATGCCTTAGCTTATCTTACTTCTGTTCTCCACTGTATAATATACATCTCTTTGAGTATGGTACCATGGATGGAATCAATTTTATTTTATGTAAATTCCAGCCATTAAAGCTCACTCCATTGTATAGTTCACAGTTCTCAACTGCACATGAAATAGGTGGACACCCCCCCATCAAGGGTTGCATCCTTACATCATATTAACTAATATAACCTATTCTGAGGTTGCACAACTGCAGAGCAATTTAAAAAAAAATGAGGGAGGTGTGAACTCATTTGTTGGAATGGAACTTATCAATCCAGATTCACTTAAAAATGAATCAAAGTATTAAATGAAAGCTATCTGGGCATATTGAACACGTGAAAGTAACATTTAAGTCAGTTCTGATCATTTGAGTCCTGTTCCAACAAATTGCTTGAATATACACCTTGCTGAAGTGAAAGATAAGCTACCACACCCACTTTTGCAGAGAGTTTCACATACCTCTCAACTGTACAGATTTTCACAGAATGTCCAGATTTTTGCCTCATATTTTTGGTGTTTTTCTCATAAAATTGTGGTTTTCCTGTTTATCACTGGCAAATCGTTGAGGGTTGAAGTCAGAAAATAAGTTTGTAAAAGCAATATTTAAAAAGTGTCCCTATTTTTGGGCCTTTTTTCCTACATTTTGTATAGCTTTCTCCAGATTTCTTGCTCTAAGAGGTTGAGAGGTATGACCACCACCCTTTAACTGATTTAACCTAATCCAATGAAGCACATGAAATAAACTAAAAACATTGTTACTGTGAACCCATTCAATAGAATTGTCTTGAATGACTGAGAGTTGCATAAAAGTGAATGGAAGACAAAAATGAAACTACAGATTGTGTATAACTTTGCTGTAATGGCTGACAACTTATGTAACTGTTTCACTGCACTCTTTCCATAGTTTTGTTATTGGCACAGTATTTACTATTTTTCTTTGCAATCTTTTAACAGCCATCCTTTATCCATCATTTGTATTTCCATTCTGTAGTTCCCAAAGTCTCTTGAGAGCCTAGAGGGACAAGTTGTCAATAAAAATAAAAAGAAAAATATTAATTACATGAGAATGTTAAAACTGTGTAATGAAAACAGATGGTTTCATATCAAGTAACTTGCATGGCAAGCAAATAGACACTGCAGCATTAATTCAGATGCTTAATGCTCCATAATTAAAGCCAGTGCATGCAATGATAAATCTTCAATAACAAGAATCTATTTTCATACATATGATCTCAGTGATAACTAATGCGCAAACAAATGCAGAGTGAATGTGTATATTATGCTGGACTCTGTCCAAATATACTGAAGTGGATACAGATATTCTTTTATGCTGGATGCGTCTGCTGCTGTTCACAACAAAAATGAAAACCCATCTGGAATGTTGTGGCAGATTTTGTGAGTGTGTATTCACGTGTATGTGAGTGGGTGATAATATGCATTTGGGTGAGTGCGGGGGTGGGAGGTGTTCATACATGTGGGGGTGTAAGTAGTGCTAAGTTTTAAACTACTTTGGTCATACATACTGCAGGCATCTAGCAGATGTTATAGTGATACAATAGATACTGGAAATAAAAGTGCAAGCAAATGTATGTAGAAAAAACAATCATCTTTAGGTTTCTTACATTTTTTAAGCAAAATTCATAGATCTATACTAGATTTAAAATACAATTAAGTCATTCCTGCAATAACTGATATCTTTTAGTGAAGAGATTACCTGGGGGTTATGGAATGATTTTACCTCAGAAAATGGCTTTCCAGTTTTTAATATTCACAAGCATAAAGTCTCCTGAATCTGATCAATACTTTCTTATTACAGAATATTTTAAAACATTCATGTAAAAAAGTAGAAGATTATATTTGCATTTATATCTAACACAAATAGAAAATTATTTGATTTCTTGTTAAAATGAAAAGTAATTTTGAACATACACATGCACAAATTTAGTCAAAGCTGAGACATTCTAGATTGGTAGTTACTGCAAGAGCCTTCCCTTCAGTAGCCTTTTCACCTTGAAGACAAAGTACCATCAGTCAGCTCTGTTCTGTGTTTCTACACAGAGTTCACATTCTGGGCATGTGTTCCAACCCTCATCCCAGACATTCCTCTCTCTTCCCCCCTTAGCAAGTTCTTTCAGTGCTTCAGCCACAATTCATACTCAGGTAAGCTGGGTCATAGCCAGGGCTTTATTCCTATACAGCAAAGGAGGTGGCAAGGAGTATATGATTTAGAGGTGTTTGATACTAAACCAGGTAGAAATCAGATTAAGGACAGGATTTAGTTGCTTTATCCAGATGTTTATGAACTTACCCTATCTGAATAATACTGGCTTTGTAAGTACATAAACATCCTTACAAAGCAACTAAACATTGTACGGATGTTTATGACCTTATCCAATCTCAGTAATACTAGATTGCCAGTGTATTGCAATGCATTTAGATCTGTGTACTCAGCTGAAGGAGTGTTTAATGTTTTGAACAGAAAAAGTGCTAGAAATTAATTATTCTTCTGAAGTAACCCAGTTAAATAGGACAAAATAAGACAAGAAAAAGACAGAGAAAATTGAATCATGTCGGAGTGGCTGCTCAGAGAAAAGAATGAATGAATCTGTGGTGTGTTGTTTTAGGCCGAACTTTAGGAGTCTTATAAAAGGAGAAGTGAGAAATGGAATGCTATCCATCTGTGAGCATGAACCAATTACTTACTCTTTACTATACTCAGGTCTGCTTGTGTATGAGGAGGGTCTGTTACTTAACATAATGGTAAAAGGAAGGGGTTTGGAATAATTGGTCATGACTAGAATGAATCACTCACCACTCAGTGTTGTATGGCAGTGGAAGGAGCAAATGCAATGACAGAACACAAAGAGAGGGGAGAATTACAAAATTCAAAAGTTATTCTACCAATCTGTAGGGCACTAGTGAGATGTCACCTGAAGTTGAGAGCAATTGAAGATGGGTGGTAAAAGTTACTGGGATTGAGGATATGACTTACTTGGAGAAAGTGGTGGTCCTGAATATGCTGCATTCTTGAAGTCAGATGATACATGAGAAATGTGATTTGGAAAGCTCTGAAGGAGTAAACCTTAATATGAAGAAAAGGGCAGAGAAGTGAAACTAAAGTTACTATTATGTAGACTAGTTACAAGTCACAAATGAGGTGATATTTCTTCACTGAGCGGGATATGTGTTGGAGAAATGCAATTATTACCTTAGAAATGAAATGTAATCTCAGGGAGGCACTGGCAGTGAAAATAGTGTGGGATAGGTAGAAAACAGAATAGGTATGGACAGCATTGTAAAAGCAAGGTATAACTTAGCCAGAAAATCAACAAAAGTCAATAAGAATTCACCATTCTATAATGGTGATACTGCAAATGTCTCTGTATTTGTTGGAGGAGTAATGCTCTGTTTTTGCCCTTATTTATTGCCTGCAACTTTTAACTGGTGAATCACCCTTTATCTGCCACATGAAACTAAAACGGGTACCAGTCCAGTGAAACCCAATTAGTCAACTGCTAGAACAGTGAGACTGAGCTTTCCCCTCCAAAGGACCTATGTTAAAGCATGTGTGTTTGTGTGTGTATGTGTGTGTGTGTGTGTGTGTGTGTGTGTGTGTGTGTGTGTGTGTGTATATATGTATATTAATATATATATATATATATATATATATATATATATATATATATATATATATATATGTATATATATATATATATATATATATATATATATATATATATATATATGTGTGTGTGTGTGTGTGTGTGTGTGTGTGTGTGTGTGTGTGTGTGGTTTCACTTCATAATCTCGAAATGCTGAAATCTCAAATTTCAGCATTTCAAAACTATGAAGCCGAACTATTCACAATCCCGAAACCCACAATCACGAATCACACAATCACAGACATACATACACCATACACCACATAACACACACACCATTCTGCCCACAGCACACAAACCACACAACCCTACACTACATCTAAGAAGGGGGGCAAGCCCCCCCCCAATTCTATATACCTACTCCAAAATCTGACATAATGAAAAAAAAAAATCACACCATGGCATTCTACACTCGCTCGCACACAAATACACATCACACATACAAACACCAACAAATCCAACACTCAGACTAATACTTACACCTCCCTACCCTTACCCACACATACAATGTACAAATACACACACAAACTCTCACTCACCTTCAATTCCAAACACCATACCAGCCAAACACTTCACGTAACTTACAGGAAATGCATAAGCGCGGATTTGAGATATTGGAATTCACTCTTATGCACTTTCGGCATTCTGCATTTTCAGCTTCATGGTATTAGAATGCTGAAATTCGAGATTTCGAGTTGCAAAACAAAAACAACGAAAGTTTATATTCACGAATGTCCAGATCATCATAAATTTTTCCCTGGTAAGTAAACAATTGGCCAACAAAACTTAAAAAAAAAAAACGAAGCAAGCAAAACCCACCTACACCCCCAACAAAATATATCAACTCTGAGATTGCACTACAGTGGAGAAAATGTTCCATTTTTTTCCTCCCAAGTGAAAAGCGCTTTGTTTCTGTGACTAAGATCCAAATGAAATGTTTTATTCTGATGCTTTTTCCACTGTCATTTACCAACTAACTGCATCATTGTATATTGTTGTCTGACCTGAACCTCCCTGGTTTACTACCCCTGTTTTTTACTTTTGCATTTTGTTCCTATTTCTCTCCAGCTGTCCAACCTATGTCACTGCCTTAATCTACTGCCTGCAGTCATGCCCCTTTGGAAATACAAGGCCAACCAAACTTCCTTACCACTCCACGTTTGCCTAATTTCCTCCTGGAAAAAGCAAACTACTCCTAGAACAGAACTCCTGGATACAATTAAAGAAATTATGTCAATAGCTCTATCTCCCTCAATGTATATGTAATTGCTGTATAACTTGCTTGGTTACTACTATAACCTGCCAGAATATCCAGCAGCCATACCCTTTACTTCCTGCTCTGCACCTCTCCCCATACCTTTGCTAACCTAGCCCCTCAGTGTTTTCTAACTCCCTAAAGTTAGTCCCTACAGTCCTTTACCTTCCAGCCCTCCACAGTGGTTCCCCACTCTATGTAATTGTTGGGTTCGACCACTAGAGGGCATTCTGCACACATCACTAAGTTCCTGCTTTCTCCTCTCTCTCTCTCTCTCTCTTTATAATATAAATAAGCTACTATGTCTTCTCCCTCTTTGTAAATTAAATAAGCTACTATTTCACTTACTTCTTCCTAAACTTATCTTTACCTGTACTAATCACTCTGAAACCTCTTAAATCTTTTCCTATAACATCAACATAATCATCCCTCTACCCTCTTGCTTACCTTTCTGATCTACTTACCTTTCACTATACTGATTGTTTTCTCTCACCATCCAGCTTTTTCTTCTCTCCAGGTCTACTTGCTCTGTTTGCTCTGCGGGCTCACTCTGCTCCCCTACCTTGCCCCCAATCCCCACCCACCCCTAGAGCCTCTACATTTATACTTATGTAGCCACTCCCACATTCCAATCAAATCTGTTTCTAAATCCCCTCCCACACAAAACTATCCTAAAAGCCTATCCTCCCCTATAGGTTCTCTGCTACACCCACAAACTTAAACCAAACGGTCTAATACTAACCCTACTAAATTATACTCCACTGTCCATATTTAAAATCAACCATGTTCCTCAAAACTCAATCCATCCTTATATTAATACTCATGCTAACAATCCTTTCCTATCTCAACCACCTAACCCAATGCATAGATATAAATCACAATGCCCAGTTCCATACCACTATATCTAACATCACCAATGACACACATGACTCCGTCTCCATATCACCTTGTCTCTTTCCCCTCAACATCAATATGTTTTTCCCATATAGAGTCTTAACCAAAAACACAACTATTAACTATTTCAACCAAACACCCTCAAAAATCTTTCACTGCATTAGTCAACACTACCTAGGACAGTATCTCTCCAAAATATACATTTCCATCCTTCTCTCTGGAGACATCCACCCTAATCCAGGCCCCTCTTCCTGTCCATATCCAACCCCTCTACCCTATTCCCCTCAGGCAACTGGTAAATCCCTTCATTTTGCCGCCGTTAATGCTCAAAGCCTCTGTAATAAAATCCCAAACCTACAAGTCTGGCTCCTGCATAATCAAACAGATAGTCTTTCAATCTCAGAAAACTGGCTTAAGCCCCATATAAAAGATTCTCAGCTGTTTCCATCTAACTACCATATATTAAGAAATGACAGAACTCATAAAAAGGGTGGTGGGGTTGCACTGTTAAACTCTGCCTCTCTCCTAGTTACTCCCTACACCAAACCCCTCCCAAGCTTCGATAAAGCAGAATTGATACCAGCCCTACTACACCTAAACAAACATAAACTCATATTCATCCTCTCCCTCTATATCCCTCCTGGTAACAACATCTCAACCCTTGAAGACATTTTATCCTGGATCTCCTCTAATATTGCTCATGAAACTATCATCCTGGGTGATGTTAATATAAACTGGGACACAATGCTAGCTCCCACCAACTCACTTATCATCAGCCTATATAAGTTCACCCAGTTACTCAATCTCACCACCAGACCCACCAAAAACTCTATTACTGGAAGTACCATAGACCGGATCTTAGTATCCCATCCTCACAATATCTCAGATAGTGGTATTCTCCCAGACTCATTAGATGACCATTTCCCCACATTCGCACATCGTCTCCCCTCCTCTGTCCAACTTACCCATTCTTATATTACCACTCGCTGCCTCAAAACCTTTGACCCAGACACATTTACATATACACTAAAAACCACAAACTGGAACCCTCTAAAGACCCTTCCACTCAACGAGGCTCTTGCCTACTTTAATACCACCTTTATAAACCTACTAAACGCAGTTGCCCCACTTAAAACTAAGCACATCAAGAGTAATCCAGTCCCATAGCTAACCAAAAATACCTTAACTGTCATGCGACTCTGTGATAGAACCTGGACACGCTATCAGAAAATATAAAACCATCACCAACCTCACCGAATATTAGAGCTTACATAACAAAGTCAAAAAACTCATCACTACTGACCGCAGATTATACTCTACCACCCTTCAGACTAGCCATAGTACCAATCCCAAACTGTTCTGGAAAGGAATCTCATCTCTCCTCAAACCAGGCAAAACTGAAAATCCATGTCCCAACCTTAATGCATCTGATATGGACTTGGCAAACCAATTTAATTATTTCTTCATAGATACCATCAATAAGCTAACATCAAGCTTCAACAATAACTCAACAACTAATGCCAAGCCTGCCACTCCCTCCCAAAATGCCCCAAGTCCACAACCCCCACCTTTCACTATCAATCCCATATCTATTAACACCATCAAAAAAACTACTGCTAAAAACAAAACCTGGTTCAAATGCCCCCAACGAAATCCCCTCCTACTTTCTAAAAGCAGCTTCCGAAGCTATCATTCTTCCCATCAGCATACTTATTAATCATTCCATCTCAGAAAGTCACATCCCCAAACTCTGGAAGAAAGATTTCATTATACCTCTCCATAAAGGTGGCAACAATAAAGACATTCAAAACTTTTGCCCAATCGCTATCCTTTCCCCATCTCAAAATTATTTGAAAAGTGTGTACACCAACAACTCCTACCCTATCGTACCAATAACCAACTTTTAACACCTACACAGCATGGTTTTCGGCCTGGCCACAGCACCTCCACAGCACTCCTTTCCTTCTTTGAAACAATCAATAAAGCTCGTGACTCCTGTCACTTCGTATCCACTCTTCTCCTCGACCTCTCCAAGGCATTCAACACTATTTCCCATTCCCTACTCCTCACCAAACTCACTAAACTAAACCTGTCTCCTTCCTCCATCCAATGGTTCTCAAGTTACCTCTCAAACAGACAACAAGCAGTTAAATGGAATAAGGCCACCTCACTCTTCCTCAATACTACCACAGGCATCCCACAAGGTTCCATTCTACGCCCCCTTTTATTCAACATATTCATTAATGATTTCCATCAAGCCATCCCAAACTCCAGACTTATTCAATATGCTGACGACTCCACTATAATCTCTTCTTCCCTCTCCCTCTCAAATCTCTCACATGTTACCCAAACTGCATTCTCTGCAACTGAGCAATGGTTGCTAGAAAACCATCTGGCTCTAAATGCCTCTAAAACGAAACTATTGCTTTTTGGCCCCACTAAAAGATCACCTCTTGACAAACAGTCATTCATAATTACCTACAAAAACAATAGTCCCCTTGAAATTGTGTCTGATTCAAAATTACTAGGAATAGTCATCGATGACCGGCTAAAATTTGACAAGCATCTATTAACCAACATCAAAAAAACCCATAAAAAACTAGGTATGCTCTACCACCACAGCCATTTCATTTCTCCCTCTACTAGAATCACACTAGCTAACACATACCTTATCCCATTCCTGTTATATGGGGCAACTATCCTTACCAATCTGCAATCCTCCCTTAAAACAATACTCGCAGCCTGCTACAACAAAATATCCAAGTTTGCCTCTGGTCACAAGGTCTCTTCCCACCACTGTAACTCCCTTCACCAACTAAGTTGGCTAGAGCTACCCAACTTCCTCACTTATACCCAACTTAACCAAGCCCATGAACTCATCTATAAACCATCTCTCTGTCCCTCCCTAGACAATACCTTTGAAATGTATGTACCAAATTGACTTTTAAGATCCAATTCCCAAAACCTAATTAAACTATATAAACCCTCACTCCCAGCTGGGAATCACCCGTTATCCTTCTTCCTAGCACACCTCTGGAACTCTATTCCTTCCTCCATCCGCACTACTTCTTGCCTTTCATCATTCAAAACATCATTACACTCATATCTTGCGTCACAATGGATATGCTCCTGCTCCCATCCTACCTAAGCTTATATAAACAGAAAATATAAAGGTAGCCTTTAGAAAGTGGATTGTGTACATAAAAGATTATAGATGCACAAAAAGTAACTGTCAGTTAAAAACCCTGAATTATACTTAAACTGTTAATTCACTAATATAAACGTAATAGTACTGCTACCCTCAAATATAACAAAATATCCACACAAATGGTTCTATTCTACACCCAAAATGCCATGCATTACCTCAGAAATTGTTTTCATCCTAATGATATGCTATATTCCTGATTTTCATATGTCCTAACCATTAAAGGGTCACTCTTCTTCAGAATCTGAACTTTCAATGTCAACCTTGCTGCTAATAATTTTACTTTTGATTCCCTATTAATCTCATAATAATGTATGCTTTTAAAATTAATGCTATACTACTACTTTATTTCAGAAATTGTACTGTGCACTCACTATCTACCTAGATACTGTAAGCATAACTTCAATGTTTTTCTGATATTTCTGTAATTTCTAAACAAAAACATTTTTTCTATGTAAAAAAAAACATTTTTTTTCTGTGTAAATTTTTTTTTCTCAATGTAAATTTCATTGTATCTGTCTTGGAGCTTTTCTCCTCAGGACTCCATTGAAAACAGGTTCCTTGGCCCAATGGACTATCCTGGTAAAATAACTGCAAATAAATAAATAATAAAATAAAAGGGTAACCACAAAGCATTAGTTATGTCTGAAATCTTAAGGGAAACACTCAACAATGTGCTGACTTGGCTGTTGATGGTACTACCTATGCTCAGCCAGTAGAAATATCAAACCTGCTGGCCAATAAATTCAGCTCAAATTTCACCCTGTAATCACCTCTAAAATACCCCCAACCAGTCCTCTACCTGTTATCACAAAAGAACATGTCATCACTGCACTCTCTAAATGTAGAAACACAGCATCAATGGGCCCTGATGGAATCCCAGGGTGCCTATTAAATAGCTAGGAAACATGACCTAGCAGACCCACTTGGACCTCTATTTAACCACAGATTATTACAGACTTTCTCCCAGTGGAGTGGAGGACAGCAACAGTCATCCCTCTGCACAAGGTGGACCACCAACTGACCTAGGAAACTACCAACCTATAAGTCTGACTAGCTTCATATGCAAGGCTATGGAAAGCTTAATCATGAACCTGATTAACAATGACATAGGAACTCTCCAGACTCTAGACCCAACCCATTTTGGCTTTGTCAAGGACAAGTCCTGCCTGCTCAGTCTGGTGGACTTCTTTGAGAAGGTCGTCAAGGCTGTGAATGAAGGCTAGACAGTGCATACCACCTACCTTGACCTAGCCAAGACATTTGACACAATGCCTCACTCAGGTATTATAGATAAACTGACAACATTGGGCATAAACCAAATGGCTTGTGGATAGGACACTTTATTAGAGTGGGGTATCCACATCCAGCAAGAGGCCAGTCACCAGTGAAGTACCACAGGGCTCAGTGCTGGGCCCCCTCCTGTTTGGGATACACTTCTCAGATGTCAAGGCAAATGTAGATGGCCTTT